>NC_141144.1:18071260-18113760 GCF_053477565.2 Lygodium microphyllum | reverse complement strand
GGAGTACAATTATGATGACTACATTCTTGCTGCTTCATCTCATGATGATGCTACTCAGTTGACCGATAGATCATCTACTTTCAATTTTGGCTTCTTGATTTCGAGGCTTCATTCCATGTTACCCTACATCACCATTGGCTTCATAGCTATGTACTATTATGGATTTTGTTAGATTGAGACATGACACTACACTAGATATCATTAGCATAGGTGATATTAGACTACTGTTTGGTACTCATGCTCCTTTTATGCTTTATGATATATGTCATGTATCAACTTTGAGAAAAAGCATTATTTCAGCTAGAAAATTGGATAATGACAGGTACCATGTATCTTTTGGTGATTCTTCATGGAAGATTATCCATGGCAGTCTTGTTTTTGCTAAAGGTGCCAAGGTTGGCAACCTCTACTCTTTGCTTGTTTCTAGGTCTATTGATCATGTTTTGGATGTGATCGTTCCTCCACCTGTATCTTTATGGCATTATCGCCTTGGGCTCATGTACTTGGAAGAAATGAAAGTACTGACCCACTTATAGTATTTCCCACCCTTGTATTATTCTTGTTTTGATTCATATGATCATTGTTTTTATGGTATGAAGACTCGTAATTCACATAAGAAGTCTAGTTCTATGTATGTGGGTGAGCCTTTGGCTCTTGTGCACTTAATGTTTGTGGCCCCATGCCCTATCCATCCTTGGGTGGTGTGAAGTATTTTGTTACATTCATAGATGATTATTTACATAAGGTTTGGGTCTATACCATTAAGTAGAAATAAGATGTTTTGTCTACATTTTTCAACGCTTTCTCACCATGGTTAAGGACTAGTCTGGGTGTAGACTGAAATGCCTACAATTTGACAATGGGGGTGAGTATGTTATTAAGTCTTTTGAGCAACTATGTGATGAGAGGGATATTAAGTGTCAGTTGAACACCCTATACACCCCACCCCAGAATGGTATTGTAGATTGCATGAATAGGACTATTCAGGAGAGAGTGTGCTTGGTCAGAAAAGCTTACCACAACACTTTTGGATTGAGGTAGTTACTATTGTTGGCATCTCATTAATAGACCCCCATGTATTACTCTTGCTGGTAGAGTTGTAGAAGAGATATAGTCTAGTAAAACTTCCTCATATGTACACTTATAATTCTTTGGATGTGAGTCTTTGTGCCATATTCCTAAAGATGTGTAATAAGTTGGATCCAAAGTTTGTCAAATGCATCTTTCTTGCATATGGGAATGTAGGTGAGATGGACTATCATCTTTGGGATCTGCAAGCTCGGAAGGTTATCTATAGCCATGGTGTTACTTTCCATGAGGAAAAGATGCATATGAGACTAAAGCAGGTGACTGAGGTATGTAGGGTGCTTTCAAGGGGAGCCTCCTATTACCGTACAACCAACCCTAGTGAGATAGCCTACTACAGTTATCATTGATGTAGTGGCCCAAGATCCGTGTGTTGTGTAGGAGAATGATTTTGGATAGAGAGGATATACTATATAGGCCCAATAGCTAGTTTTGAGATGCTTTCATGTATTCATAGGGGTTTTCCCATAGTGATATGAATTCATGTCTATATAGGAAGAAGGCTCGTGATGGTATCCTCATAATGTTGGTGCTATATGTTAATGATATACTAGCTGGAAGTGCTCATGCTGAGTTGGATCCTTTAAAGATTCAGCTCTTAGAGATGAAGGACATGGGGAAGGCCTCGTATATACTTGGTATGTGCATTACATACAATAACTCTAAGGGACTTCTCTACTTTTCCTAGAAGGAGTACGTCTAGGGTGCAAAACTACATAGCCTTGTCTACTACTGAGGTTGTGTACATTGTAACCACTAAGACTTGCAACAAGGAGGCCCTATGACTAGGCCATCTAGTTGTAGATCTTGGTATGACTATAACTCTCACACTACATTTAGATTTAATTATGATTCAGTTAGCTTGTAATCGAGTCTTCCTCCATGCAAGGAAAAGCACATTCAGGTGTGCTATCACTTCATCAAAGAGTGGTAGAGGATAAGTTCATTGAGCTTGTTAAGATTCCTATAGATACAAATCCTACAAATTTGCTCACTAACAGTCTCCTAGTGGAACATTATGCCTTCCTTAGGAAGATGATGGTCGTATGATGAGATCACATCTTTCCTCATCGTGTTGTATTCTATGTACACATTATAATATTCTCTTTTTTCTTTTACTCCTCACTCAGTCACCTTTGCCTTTAAGTGGGAGGTTGTTGGGGATTAAAAACCACCAGTGCTTAGCCACTTACATTTATTTGTATATAGATTAGCACACATGTACATTGCAGATGGTGGCACCCATAACTACCACTTTATTCTTTATTCAAATAGTGGCAATAGAATAAGGAGAAGGGTAGGTCGTTACAGATTGTGAGCTTGAACCACCATATCTCTTGCTCCTCTCCTACTTCCACTTGCATGCTTTCAATTTGGCTCCACCTTTCAGCTCCATCATGCTCACAATCATGGCCTTGAGATGAAGAGTGGTTAGACTCTGATGTGTGTTGTGGAATATAAGGGAGAACCCAATAGATTTTGTGTGGGTCCAACTAAGTGAGTTTAAAGGAAAGCTAAAGGAGTGGGAACATAATAGATTCCAATAGGTGCAGACTGATGGACACCAATTAGACACACTTGAATGGGACTAAGAAACTCTATTGGACTTATGGTGTCAGCAATTGGTTAAGAAGTTGAAAAAACTATATGAGTGAGAGGGTTTGGGGGAACTTGAGTTCGAAGTGTGAGTAGGCTAGTTGACAGAGAGCAGTAAGGTCATATTCATATTTAGATGTACAAAAATGCATGTAGTAAATGTAATAGAAGTTACTATGTTGTTTAAAGATATTATTGATGCATAGGTGGATGTGAAGGCAAATGAAGACATCTTGAATCCAAATACTTGTAGAAAAAAAGCCAGACATTTACAAAAATAAGTCTTGACTAGAGAGTAAGAGAAGTTTTCGAGAGAAGGTTATTGAGATGAGAGAGCAAGAGAATTTTTTGAGAGAGGATTTTTAGATGTGTAGGACTATTTTCTCTTTCCTTTTTCCTTTTTTCTATTTTCTTAATAAAAATTTTAACAAAAAAAATTCAATGTGAACCTCTCAATAGCCGACACGCCATCCATATCTACAGGTGTAGTGTGATTACCTCCATGCTGTTCGAGTTGCCTCCTCTCTCGCACACTCTGGTAGCTCCACGATCCTTGTGCAAGCTTCAAGCAAGCTCCATCCTCAAGCTCCACGCTCCAAGCTCCATCACTGCAAGCAAGAGAAGAGAAGAGAAGAGAAGAGAAGAGAAGAGAAGAGAAGAGAAGAGAAGAGAAGAGAAGAAGAGAGGAGAAGATGGAGAGCTTCTCCACCCCACGGTCCCTCACCCTCACACACTCACTCCCTCACACTCTCACACTCCCTCTCTCAAGCACAAGCTCAAGCAAGAAAGAACAAGAAGGAGAAGAAGAAGAGGAGAGCTACCTTTGGCCACACACAAGAATGAGCTTCTCATTCCCTTTTCATCTTTATATACAAAACCCTAAATCCCTTTTGGGCGGTCATCCCCTTTTCCTCTTTTTTACATGGCTAGCTGTAGCCTAGGCCCTTTTTCCCATTGTCCTTCTATCTTCCTAGCTTCCTTTCCACCGCCTGTCTACATTTACAAATTGCATGGGTGAGAGCCCGGCACTCCTTGAATTAACCAATGATACACATGTGCTCTTTTACAAAAGTATTGATTCGCGCTTTTTCTTGTGCGCCTTTGCCTTCCATTTCTCTTGCCTTGGCCTTTATCTCTGTCTTCTGTTTTAGTTTTCCGGATTCTCCACTGCCTGGCACTCTTTTACAAGATTTCAGGGTGCGCCTTTTATTTTAAAACACACCTTTCCCCTTTTGCATTTGCCTTGGACTTTTAAGGTTGCCTTTGCACTTTTGGCGGGCGACCTTTTTTTTGCCTTTTTCCTACGTCTTTTTTATTTCCTTTTGCTTTCTTCGTGTTGGGGTTAACATTACCCCCCTCCTAGACGAGTGCCAGTCCCATGGCACTCTACGTCGAAGGTGGCATGTGGAGCTTGCACCGAAGATGTGGGTGGAAGGGTTGTTGTGGGTTGCATTGGAGGAGCTCTTATGATGGTGTGGAGTAAGGGCGTTGGTGGCACTGTGCTGTTGCGATTGGCTAGTGATATGATTGTTGTAGGTGGCGATAGGGCTACTATTTGTTGGGAATGGCCACTCATGGCTAGCACGGGATTTGGTGTACATGGGATGCTCAAGGTGGATCCTGCTTGTGCTGATTTGCTGGTGATTTGCATGATGAAGTAAAGGACAAGAGTTCAAAGTTGAGTGTTGATGTAGAGCTGACGACGCTTTCGTTGGAGTCTTTAATACCTGCAATAGGAAAACCTCTTAGGTGGTCTCTCCCTAAGGGGTAGTGGTAGATTTCGTAGCGTGCTCAAGACATAGTTGGATTAGTTTGGGAGACAGGTCGAAACTCTAAGCAAGCCTGGAGTATTGCCCCGCACTTGAGGACCCAAACTGTGTATAGACTTAGGTGCAGATATTATGTGAGTGCGTGTGCATACTTAGATATTACGTAGTTAGAAGGCCGCGGGCTAGGTGCTTGTAACAACGTGTGGATGAAGCCAAGTTGTCCCCGTTGAGAAGTTCTCGTGAAAGCGTATGAGACATCCTTTACGTTGTGATTGCAAGACGTAGCATAATTGAATGTAGGGACACCGCACTTTCAGCTGGAAGCTATTGGACTTGTTTTGTGGAGGAGGGTGTGCTTTTCATGGCCAATCGTGCGGTGCCTACCACCATTGATCGTAATGGTATTAAAGCAAAGTGCCGGAGGGGACTGTGCAAGTGGGTCAGGGTGACAAGTCTAACCATAGGCGAGACAAGCTCACCTCGGTATGTCCTGCCCTTGATGTGCCCTGAACTTTTGTGGGTGATGCTAGGGGGTTAGGGGGCAAGGGATGGAGCTAGCCGACCAAGGTCACGGGACGCACCTTACTTAAGGACCCTAGGTGCGGTGCTATGATCGTGGGTTCTTCTTCTTCTTTAAAAAAAAAAATAAAAATAAAATAATAAGTACAACCACTACAATATGCTGAGGCTACGATCCTTTTTGGCTGGGAAATGTCAAGCCTGGAAGGCTCTGGAAATGGATATGACAACGATGATTGTGCCCGAGCCTCGTTGTTAGGGGAGCCGTTGTTGCGATATTGGTGTGATTCCGGGGACGCCCGTCGTGAGCTCACTGGAGCGCTTGGCCCTAGAAGAGAGTGTAGCCCACGACTATGCTTTGGTACGAGCAATGTGGGTACTCGCAAGGGTGATTTTTCACGTTTCGCATAGTGGCTGTGTTGCGGTTCGTGTGCGATTTGTGGTCTTGCGGTGGCCTGGCCGTTGGACACGTTGCGCGACGACCTGTGTCATTCTGCATCCACTTGTCACTTCGTGAGAGTATATGCTCGCTTACGTTAAGTACATCGAACAAATGCAATCATGTTACGACATAATTTTTCAGAAGTCTATGATGTCTATTGGGATGCCTATTTCATTGCTTGTTAAGGTCGCATACATTAATGAAAGGTAACGAAAATGTGTACAAGTGGGGATCTTGCCCCTTTACTCATCAAAAACAAAAAGTTATGGCACGCTGACTTGTCGAGATACTTGCACATCATTGGGGTTTAGTCGATAGGTACGAGGCGGAGTGAGTCTGGTTGGCTAGGCGACCGGGGCGGTGCTAGTGCAGGGTTCCCGTGAGGCTGTGCAGGGAACATGTCGACCGTGACATGAATGGTGTAGTCCCGGGCCGCTACCGTTTCGAGAATGTCTTTAAACAATTCATTAAATTCTTCCCTATCTCGGGCCGCCTTGTCACTTCGTGAGCACCTAATGCCCGGGCGTGCATTGGAGGTCTGTGCAATTGGCGTTGCCACATGCTGCGCATTTCTTTGAGTCTCAACCTTCTTGGCTCCGGGATTCTTTGGCCTTCGTCTTGGACGGTGTCACTTAGGGCCTCGCTTCTTCACGTACCTTTTGAGGGTAGGTACGTAGCGCACCAGTGGAGGGGCACGTGCCGCATGTTCCCGGTGTGTGCGAAGAGCATCCTTGCACGCTAGCTGACCGTGGTTCTCCATGTTTTTCCTCTGGAAACCTACAAAATGCAATATAAGAGTTAGGCTTTGATACGAGATAAGAGTGTTTGCATGGCAGAATTTTAGTGTGGGTTATCTAACGCATATGACTTAGAAGAGGCGGAGTGAGATGCGCTGTGCTCGTTGTAGCAGGGTGGCCCTCATGATGATGTTGACTCAGTCTCCCGCCATTAGCATGTCTTGGCTCACGCCAAGTTACATTGGCTGGTGGCTCTACATTTGGAAGGCTCCTCCTCGAAAGGATAGGCCGGGGAGGGGATCGTGGATAGAGAGAGAGAGACTGCACCCTGCTTACGTCCTTTGGACAGAGCTACCGTGGTGGTAATGCGGAGCACATGCTCTTTGCCCGGAGGCGGGCATGATCTGGTGAACGTGGAACCGGCCTAGCATAGCTTGGCAGCCCTGATTTGTCTGTCTGCGTTTGACCTGTTGTGGCTTGTGAGTGTTGATAATGTCTATACCAGGTGATACAAAAATCATTGTATATATATATGTGTACACCCATTTGTCCGAACCCTTGTCGCTTCACTAGGATAGAAACCAATGGTAGAACTCGGGATTGTACTGAAGCATGGCACACGCATCTAGCACACGTGGTGGCGTAGTCAATACTGATAAATATTTTGCCATATCGAGTAGCATGGAACCTTGTCCGAGTCTACTGGCGACATGTAACTCCTCCTCAGCAAGAACTTTATCAAACACAGGGTTTTCTTGGATTGGTTCTTCGGCCAAGTCCTTGCCCCGAATGGCAGTTAGCAACACTCGAAGGGAAGTTGGTGCCACATAGGTTGGGTCTCTTTGGGATTGCCATTTGGCCAATCTCTCCTTAGAGACTGTCATGATCTGAGCCCCTAGTTCGGCCATTGCAATGTGATTTTCACACCAACGCTGCTCAAATTGACTCTGGCCTGTTGACAATAGCTTTAGTTGCTCTACGTCTACGCGATTCGGTTGGCAGAGCACTTCATTGAACGTGACGGTTAAGCGCAGTTCGTCAGCTTCCTCGCCCAAGATGAGTCGCAAGCGTTCGTGTAGGAGCCTGCTATAGTGCTCATCTAGATGTTCCTGCTCTTCCCAAGATAAAGGGAAGGGCAAGTAATCTCCAAGCTGCTCATTGGGGATTGTGCCCATGTCCGTAAGGACGTAAACTCGTGCGAAAACCTTGAGCTTAGCATCCAGCTCAGTTAAGTATTCTGCGACACTTCTATGTTCAATGAGGGCTTGCTCGGTTGCCATCTCATGCAAGGTTCTAAGAGTTTGCCTAGGCTTTAGCATGGCTGGGGGTTCAGGCCTATATGAGCAAGATTGGTCAACGCTAGGATTGCTCATGCTCTTGGGGTTTCCATGTTTCTCTTGAGGCTTCGTTACTACATCATGGTTCTTTTTGGGCGTGACTGGTGTGAATTCATCACCCCGTCGTTACAGTGTTATATCCACTCTTGATTTGTCAATGCGAGTTCTATTGTCAGTGGATAGAGTGTTGCAAGCAGCCATTGATGGTAACGATTGCTTTGATTTGTCGGAGCATATAGATGTGTCTGAGGTTTCACTACTATTAGGATAGGCATCAGTGGGCTCATTGGTGGATGGACTTGATGCTTTATTCATCAGCTCTCCAGCACTCTTCGTCCCAATGTTCTCGGGGTCCCACAACCACCTGCAAACTATTGTTGTTTTCACTGTTTTGTCCTCTCTTTCTTGGTCCGTGCAGGTGCATCTAACGTCTCAGGACCCTGGACTATATCGACCGTTGATGTGCTTGGTCGGGCCTCAGCATTTCCCTTCTCTAGTGGGTCCTCATGGGACCTAATCGTGGCCTGCGGAGTACCCTTGCCAGGTTGCATGGGTACAACTATCTCCCTTTTGGGAGAGTCTAGCTCTTCCGCCCGTTCCCCGATGCTTAACTCCTCCAGCCCAGGTTTTAAGCACTTTGGAAGTGCTGGAGTTGTTAAGGAGGTAGGTCACGACACCTTCATAGGTAAACTATTAGGGACACGTTCCACAAGGGGCATGGTCACGGCCAAAGGCTGTGAATGTTGTGGTCCTTGATTGGAAGTAGTGGTGGCTAGTATAGTGGACTGGCTATTATTGGTAGACTGTGGTGCCACGTCCTTAGACAGATCAGAGGTGGTAGTGTCTTTTGTTGCCCTTTGCGCATTCACTTATGCAGGTTGAGTAGCGGCACGAGGTTGCTTGCTGCCGTGCTTCTCGTGTCCCTTTAGGTGAAGATGATGTAGGAGATTTGGGACTCCTATGTGGGCTTGGCACTGACTGGAGAATTTGCTCGTGATTGTTAGACGATTTTGTCATTAGCTTTGTTGAGCAATCAGCCTTATCATGAACAATGTTGTGCCTGTGGTGCTCATTATCCTCTTGGGAAGTCAAAGGCTCCTTGGCCACTAGTGGACCTTGTGCGCGCTCGACAATTACCTTTGATATATGCTTGCTAAGCACGCTAGGCTGACGATCTACTTTTTGATAGGTCATGCTCGATTTTTTTATTTTAATCGTGAGGGGCTCAATCACTCCAATATTTTTGGTTCGAGACTTGGATTTTTGTTTAGATTTCCTCCTACGCCTCTTTGCCTTTGACATAATTGGGGCTTCTGACAGAGGTGGTTTAGCAGGGGGTTTTGGTACCCAAATCCATTGATTGCTCGCATAATACCCTTGAGCACGAAGTAATACCTTGGATATCCATTGTGGCATTGTGCTAGCTCTCCATCGACACCTTTGTCTATAAGGCTTGGGCTTCCTTCTTGGTCTTCTACGATATTTTTATGAAATCCTATCCTTGGCTTGTCTCCTAACCTTTTTATTTCAAGTATGGCCTCACTCACTGGTTCTTTCTGTTCAACCTGCGCTTGTATTAACTCTTTCAACAACTCCTTGCTCTCATTACCAGGCTCTCTTGGCATGTTAGAATGCTCCTTGTCGTTCCTTCGAGGTTTGCTAAGGTCACCCTTACTAAAGGTTGTGACTATCCTCACACCTGGTAGTGTCAGGTGTATCCTCTGTTCTACATAGTCAGCCTCACATTTGATCGCCCTTTTGAAGGGTCTTCCCAGGAGGGTTTCCTTATCATTTTTAGCACCATTTGGAGGAACATGAAACAGGATAGGCAAGCTTTCAATTTCAATTGTTGCAAGGATATTTCACTTCCCCATGAGTGCTTGTGGAGGTCCCCCATAAGGGCTAAGAGTTGCATTAGTCGGTGTCAGCTCTGGTTGGCCTAGTAGGGTCCATGCCTCATAGGTCAAGACATTAAAATCTGCCCCTTCATCAATCAGAGCATCGATAGTATGCTCTCTCTTTGCGGTGAGTTTGACCCTAAGATAAGCAAGTGGTACTATGTCTTCATCTTTCGGGTCCTGGCTTGTAAATTTAAGCCTTCTGACAAATGCCCTTGAGTCCACACTTGCATGACTAGACGTGGATTCTCCACCAATGTCTTGGGTTGTCTGTGCAGTGTTGCTCAAGGTGCATCTCTCGTCAGGAGTGTCATGTCTAGCCATCTTGGCATTTGTAGCTTGCTGATGTTGCATTTCTCTCTGACTAGACATGGTATGAACACAATGTCTTTGTGTTCTCGAGGTGTGGCCTTTTTTCCCTTGATGGCTAGATTGGCCCATTAAGGTTCTAGGGTCTCTGTTTGCCTCTATTCGAGTGCGGCCTTCTAGTTGCTCCTTTGCAAGGGAGCCTCCATGCTCGCATAGGGCCATTACTGCCCGAGGGTCTAAGTTGGAGGGCTTGTCACAGAGCGCGTTCTCTCTCCAACCTACTTGGGGTGGAAAAGGAGGGGGTAGGGCCCCATTTGCGGGGGTCCTAGAGGCTGTCCCCTCCTCGACCCACATGGTCGTTGCGGTAGGCACCACGCACAGCTTGAAGGATCGTTCCGCCAAATCTTGAACCACTTACTCGAGGGTTCGACCCAATCGTGGGTTTGTAGTGCGCCTTTCATTCTATATAGCCTGTGGGGTCAATTTCGGGGCTCGGCGCTCCTTTTCCACTTCGTTGCCTCGTTCATTTTTGGGTCTAATCAGGCTTTCCCCCTCGGCAGATTGCGCCTAAGTCCCTGGTCTTGTGATTGCTTGCCTCTAGCTCCTAAGCGGCTGCGCCCTATGATTTTGTATATTCCATGAGCCAGAATAGCGTTCTGGGTATCCTACGGGCTTCTGACAGTTTGCGTTGCTGCGTTTTAGCCGGGCCAGGTCAAATTTCTAAAAATTTGATAAAAAATTACACTCGGACCAATTGGTCCGAATTGCAGGGTCCAAGTGGGTCACTTGGACGGGCCGAGGCATAGGGCCGAGGGCCGAATTTTAGGGTTAGACTTGGACGGTTTTGACTCAGACGGCCAAGTGGCAAATTCGGACAAGGTGACTCGGACGGGCCAAATGGCACTTAGGCCGAGGGTCAAATTTGAGGCTCGGATGGGTCGTTTGGATGCGCCGAGGTCGAATGTGCCACGTGGCAAAAAGTTTTGACTCAGACGGCTGAATGGGTTGACTCAGATGGTTTGCCTCGGATGGCCGACTAGGGTTTGTGGCCGAGTGGGCCGAGTGGTCTGAGGGCTGAGTTTGGGCCTCGGACTAGAGTAGACGTGACTCGGACGTGCCGAACGTTGAGCGAGTTTTCGCCGCAGCTTGCAAAATTCGTCGTGCAGGGCACTGGGGGCCTTCCCCCTTGTCGAGCAACTCGAGATTGGTCCTACTACTGTAGGGGGAGGTGTAGAATTACCTGGGCTAGCCGAAGATCTCCCTGATGCCAAGATTGAAGCGAATTTCCTCACCAAGCTTTCCTCTTCTCTCCTGCTCTCCTGAAACCCTGCAATGCACAATGTGGCCTTTCTTGCCACTTTTGGCCCTTATACCCTCTTCTGGGTATGGTATTGGCACCCCCAATAACTCATTTACCGACCTTAGGCATCATAAGTAAGTTTTTTACCACTTTTGCACGATTCTTGCCCTGTTTTTGCCCTATTTTGCAACAGTAACCCTAATGCTTATTTTCTTTGTTTTCTCCTACTCTAATGCATACGACTCACTAAGTAAACACCTACTCTACTCCATCTCACTACATAACTCTCAAAAAGCAACAAACCTACTTCCCAAGGAGATCGAATACCATCTTCAATCCCCTCACTACCTGCCTATCTTAAGTACCGGTTCGGGGAAACCCTTACTTGGATGCTCGATTCGAAGCGCGCAAGCGCTCAAGGCTTGAATCCGTTGGTCCCAGCAACGGAACCAAAATGTGGGAGCTTTCGCTCAACTGCCAAGACCCATGGACCGCTTATTGTTTCAAGCATTCCAAGCCAAGCACTAATGGCTACCTCTCACATATTCGACGCGCCATCCATATCTATGGGTGTAGTGAGCTTACCTCCATGCCGTTCGAGTTACCTCCTCTCCCACGCACTCGGTAGCTCCACGATCCTTGTACAAGCTTCAAGCAAGCTCCATCCTCAAGCTCCACGCTCCAAGCTCCATTACCGCAAGCAAGAGAAGATAAGAGAAGAGAAGAAGAGAGGAGAAGATGGAGAGCTTCTCCACCCCACGGTCCCTCACCCTCACACACTCACTCCCTCACATTCTCACACTCCCTCTCTCAAGCACAAGCTCAAGCAAGCAAGAATAAGAAGGAGAAGAAGAAGAGGAGAGCTACTTTTGGCCACACACAAGAATGAGCTTCTCATTCCCTTTTCATCTTTATATACAAAACCCTACATCCCTTTTGGGCGGTCATCCCCTTTTCCTCTTTTTTACATGGCCGGCCGTAGCCTAGGCCCTTTTTCCCATTGTCCTTCTATCTTCCTAGTTTCCTTTCCACCGCCCGTCTACATTTACAAATTGCATGGGGTGAGAGCCCGGCGCTCCTTGAATTAAACCATGATACGTTTGCGCTCTTTTACAAAAGTATTGATTCACACTTTTTCTTGTGCGCCTTTGCGTTCCATTTCTCTCGCCTTGGCCTTTATCTTTGTCTTCTGTTTTAGTTTTCCGGATTCTCCACCTCCTGGCACTCTTTTACAAGATTTCAGGGTGCGCCTTTTATTTTAAAACACACCTTTCCCCTTTTGCATTTGCCTTGGACTTTTAAGGTTGCCTTTGCACTTTTGGCGGGCTACCTATTTTTCGCCTTTGCCCTGCGTCTTTTTTATTTCCTTTTGCTTTCTTCATGTTGGGGTTAACATGGGGTGAGGGGTTGTCTAGGTCAAGGTGGTGGCTTGTCACTCATGAGGTGATACAGTGTAGATGGGTGTTCTAGGCATGGGAAGGCAGAGAGTAGAATGGCTTGGAAAACATGGTATGACATGGGGCCATGCATGAATCTAGGTTAGGGTGATATGGTCCTAAAAAAGGTGTGGGTGGGTTTGGTTTGAAGTTTGAGGAGAAGTTAGGTTAGGACTAACAAGGAGGGGAACTTGGGTTTGTCAAGTTTGAGGGAACTAGCTAGAAAGGCATTTGATTGATGTGGGAAAGTTGGGTCTGATTTGATGGGCTAAGAGGGAGTCAATTTTTTTGTCTTTTACTTTATTTTTTCTTTTTCTCTTGTTTTTTCCCTTGTTGCCTCTTCTTTTTTTTCTTTTTCTTTTTTGTATATTCTTCTTTTTCTTTTCTTTATTTCTTTTCTTATTCCTCCTCCTCCTCCTCTTTCTTTCCTTGACAGAGAGAGAGAGAGAGAGAGAGAGAGAGAGAGAGAGAGAGAGAGAGAGAGAGAGAGAGAGAGAGAGAGAGAGAGAGAGAGGTGAGGTTTTAGGGATAATAGAGAGAATTACCATTTAGAGTAATATTTTTAAAACTAGAGACCCATATACCAAGGATAATGATGTGCCATCAAGATTTTGCAACACCATTGCTCCATATTGGAGAGTATATTTGTGACTTTGTAAGGACCTTCCCATCCTAGAACTGACATGCACTTCTTGTCAAGATAGCTAACATTCTTAACTAGAACCAATTATGTGATTTGGAAGCTTGGCTTTTGAAGGCACCGAACAATGCTTTGCCTTCCATTGTTATTGGATTGTAGTGAGAGATTGCTCATGGAGGTAAGTCTCCTCTAGAAGATGCAAGAAAAGTGAGGGCTTAGAAAGTAGGGTCACAAGGTTGAGGTGATGTAGAAGGTAAAGTGTAAGTGCAACAAACTCAAATGGCATGATTTCTTCCATGCCAAATGCTAGTTGAAAATGTGTGTGACCTATTTGTCATCTTATGGGTTGTGTGGTAGGCCCATAGAATGCTAGGCAAAGCCTCATCCCAATGTTGTGGATGTGAGTGACATGTGCAAAGGAGAAGATAACACAATTGTTTTTTGGTGTTTTCTACTTGGCCATTTGCATGAGAATAATAGGCACAATAATGTCAATGGAAAATTTTATATTAACCAAGAAGGAGCCAAGAAGGTAATCGATGAGAGTGTTATTGAAATGTGGGCCACAATCCATCATAATGCTAAGAGGGAAACCATAATGAGAGAAAACATGGGGAGTAAAATGAATATCAAAACTTTGGAGGTGATGCCATCCTCAGAGGGAAGTGCTTTAGTCCACTTGCTAGAAAAGTTGGTGGCAACAAAGATATATTTGTTAACTTTTTGGTGTTTTTAGTGAGACTAACCTCACAAAATCTAAGCCCCATTTGGCAAAAGGCCACTAGCTAGTAGAGGTGTGAAGTGGTAGGAGTGACTTTTAGGCTTGAGTCCACATCTTTGACAAGCATCGTAGCTTTGGATCATACTACTTGTTGTAGTCCTACAATGAGTTGGGCCCCCAAAGGCTAGATTGTAAGATTTTGAAGGTTGTATCATGGGCTAATTAGTGGTTACCTCTAGGATAAGAATGGATAGATGTCACAAATTTCTTAAACCTCATGGGAGTGCACACACCTTTGAAGAATCATGTCTTGGACTTGATGGCCAAGTTGTCCTCCACACAATTTATATGGTTAGCTCTTGAGTGAGTAGAAGATGTCACTTGTTTCTTATAGAAGCTTGCGTGGGAATGAGCCATGTGCCAATAGGTTAGTTATGTCCCCATACTAAGTTGATACCATGTCCCGGGACTTCAAGATGCCAATGTTGTATTGCTATAATAGGTCCTAGAAGTGTTCTAGTTCCAATGGGTGGCCTTCTTTTACTACCAAAATGATAATAGTTGGTTATGGATGGATGCATAATTAATATTTTGTGTTGCAATTGTGTCTTCAGGCTATGTGATTGGCAACTTATCATATTCAACATGAATATTAGGTGCTCTAGGTTCATGGCTTGAGGGTGCAAGTAGTTTAGTTGGGATATTAGGGATGCAACTTGGGAAGGTGGTTTCCATCACCCTTGACATGTTTTGAGCAAGGGGTTGTGTCCCTTGCCCTTGTGGACATTGAAGTGAAGAGTGTCTAGTTCTTCATGATCAAGTTACTCAAGATTAAGGGAATTTGAGTACTACAATCCTTTGTTTGCCTCTAGGAAGTTGGATATAGTCATCATATTATATAAGTTACTAGGGAAGTTTTCTAAATCCCTAAGTAACCCTATGATCTCAATGCTATTACCATCCTCAAATTTATTGTTTCCCTTGACTAATGAGTTGTATAAGTTTGTAGAGAAGATTCATGTGTCAAGCTCTATATTGTTGGATACACTTGGTAAATTAGATTACTCTATAGTAATATCTGTTTCATGATAAAAAAATGTTGGTTTTAAGGGCTTATGGTGCTTTGTGACTAAGGCTTTGTTGTCTTGGTCACTATGTTGAGATTCTTGCTATTTTTAATTTGGTAGAGTCGTTGAGTGAAGTTCACTTATTTGTATCATGTTGCATGAGAATTCCCCTCTAAAAGGGAGGAATCATGGAAGCGTTGGGGACAATTTGGTTAGGTGTGTATAGTAGCTTCAACTATAAGTACCATGATAGAAGAAGAGTCTAGCCCCTTCTCTAATTACGGTTGTGTACAACCATGGATGGCCAATTAGCAATGGCTATGATCCTTCCATGGCAAGAATGCTCACTATAGAAAAGGATGACATATGGAATTGAAGGTCTTTTATGTGTATCACAACCCCTTTGACTAACCTCATTGGTTGAACTTCCCTAGAATTTACTACCCGAATGGAAAAAGAGCATGTTGAATAATTGGAATTCCTAATGTTCAAAGGGTGGTTTTAGGCATTATGTTTGCTCTCAAGCGACCATCAACTATAGCACCCTTAACGACATGCCCTTTAATCTCTAATAAGAGTTGTGGGGCATGAGAGTTA
This sequence comes from Lygodium microphyllum, assembly GCF_053477565.2. Taxonomy (NCBI): domain Eukaryota; kingdom Viridiplantae; phylum Streptophyta; class Polypodiopsida; order Schizaeales; family Lygodiaceae; genus Lygodium; species Lygodium microphyllum. The sequence continues at coordinate 18,098,306 of NC_141144.1, read as the reverse complement.
GTGATGAAGAATATCTAATATCAAGTGATCATTGCCACTAGTAGGTGCTGGTTTTTTAGTTTGGAAATATGTGTTTGCGAGGACTAGGGACACAAGCTTAAGAGAAAGGTGAAGCCACTTACATTTGCAAATTTTATGGAGCAAAGCTTCACTTGGGGCCCAATCATCAAGAGCTTTGGCCATCATTGTTGTTGAGGATGGATGACATAACTACTCATGGGTTTGCTAGAATTCCTCCTCTATAGCATTCTGGCCTTCCTACAAACTCGACATCGAATTGGCACACTCTTTAGTGTTGCCATATCAAGGACCATTCCTATAAAAGATAGTGGGAAATTTTCTCATGCTAGAAACTCATTCATTGAAGTTGCAAATTGAGGGTTGCCTAAAGGGATTTTATAGAATTCAATAGAATTAATAAGTGGAACATGCAATTTTCTATAGAGATAACAAAAGGATTACTAGACTAGTTTTCTATGGGGTGGAATAATTTCTAAGTACTTAAAATTGTTCTTGTGCTTGTGTGAGAACAACCACCAAGGGAGAGGGTGCACTAGTGGTAGGTGAAATGATATTAATGAAGTCAATGGTTTGAGGGTCTTGTGAATTATCATTCTTGTGGCAATCTTGAGTATAGTGGTCCTGAGAGATTGGGAAAAATAGACAAGGGGGGATTCTTTTAGTAGAGTACATCTACTTTGATAAGACTCATGTTCACCACACCTATAATACGTCACATGGATTGCAAGGGGCTCCCAATCTTTTAGAAGAGGGGTTAAGTGGAATATGTAGGTGCAAATGGAGTGTATAGCAAGGGGGGTTGGTGGAAGAGGATGGGAAAGTGGGATGGGATTCTAAACTAGGAGCCATGACCTTGTGGAATCTGGGGGACTTGAGAGGTTAGTCTATGAGAATGGAGAGGAAATGCAAGCGGACTTATGTATGGGAGTTGTTTGAGGTTCTTAAAGGTAATAAAGTTCACAATCTTATGGCCCATCTTGCAACAAAAACTACAAAATTTCTATCTAGGACACTTGCTAGGATACATGCCCCTCTTCTTAGTAATGGGTACATGAAGGGGTGGTAATAGTCTAGATAGAGCTCACTGCACTCTTGAGCTTCTCAATTTCCCTATTGCATGTTTCTCCTTTATTTGGATCCTCTATTTGAATGTGTTAAGGTCAATGGATGAATCCAAAGTCTCTTGAATCTTTGGTTGGGTGCTTGATGAAAGTGCATGGGTGATCCATTGACATACCATGAAGTCTCTTCAAATAGGTAGGAAGGTGAGCCAATAGTACTTTTGCTCAGGTCAAGAGATCAAGAAGTACGTCTTCACTAATGTACTTGCAAGAGTTAAGGTCTTGTATGATGTGGTCTTTGGGGTTTTTTGGGTGGTAGACCTGCAAAAACTCATCCTTGAGAGAAGTCCATGTAACGAAGTGATTCTTGGGAGATTGGCTATACCACTTGTCTACAACACCTTCCAAGGTAGAAGGGAAGAGTATGATGAAGGCATCCTTTCCATCTATCCTACTACCTTGAAATAATTGTTGGAATCATTGCACATGGTCTTCACGATCCTCTGTGGTGGCTAGTCCCTTGAAGGTGGGCAACTTAATGGTTATTCTTATTCTACCAACTGCCTTATGGAGAGCATCAAGCCCCCACTTTCTATCCTAGAGCCATCACTGGCTCCCTAGCCAATGCTAGCCATCTCTTCTTTACTTGTAGGTTGGCAAGGACGAGAGCTTCTTGGAACTTAGCATCTAATAAAAACCCAAAGAGTAGTATTAGGAGTGGAAATAAAAGTTTACCTCTAAGGATTTTCTTAAGTGGGTTGTAAACATACACTTATGGATTTTTGATAGTGAAGCACCTTGCAGAGGCATCATGTCCCACCATGAATGCCAAATTGTAAGGTAACATGCAATGGTGTGGGTGGGTTCCTTAGAGTAGTGCTCTCACTCCACACTCAACATCTTTGGTATGCCTTCAAATCACCTTTGCAATGTAGAGAAGTTGGATAAGTGCTAAAAAAGATTAGGGATGTCATTGGAGGAATGTCCTATAGGAAATCTAGAGAGAAGCTTGGAAAGTTTGAGACAAGGTCCCAAGAAGGTGGAGAGACATTTGGAGAAAAAGTCCAAGGTCTATGGTCTAAGATTCAAGATTCAAGGTTCAAGAGGAGCCAAGTGAAGAGAGAGTAGAGAGCAGAGAGAATGCTAGAGAGATATGATGGGGGAGAATAGAGAGGAGAGAGTGTTAAGAGAGGATGGAGAAGTGAGAGGAGAAGAATGAAGATGAGAGAGAGTGCTAGAGAGATGAAGAGAGAACTGAGAGGAGAGAGAGTGCTAGAGAGAGGTGAAGAGAGCATAGAGGGAAGGGGCAAAGAATAGGGAGGAGAGAGTGTGCTAGATAAGGGTGAAGAGAATAGTGAGGACAAAGAGAGAGGGGAGAGAGAGGAAAAAGAGAGGGGGACAGAGAGAGAGAGTGTGTGTGTGCTAGAGAGAGAGAGAAGAATAGAGAGGAGAGAAAGTGCTGGAGAGAGGTGAAGAGAGAACAAAGAGGAGAGAGAGTGCTAGAGAGAGGTGAAGAGAGAATGAGGAGGAGAGAGAAGATAGGGGAGAAAAAAGAGGAGAGTGGGAGTGCTAGAGAGATGGGGAGAGAATTGAGAGTGCTAGAGAGAGACAAAGAGAGAATTGAGTGGAGAGAGAGTGATAGAGAGGTAAAGAGAGAATAGAGGGGAGAGAGGAGGAGAGAGAGTACTATTAGAGAGAGGTGATAGGAGACAAGAGGCAAGCTGTGAAGAGATTCTAGGAGATGAGAGGAGAGGGGTGAGTAGAAAAGTGGAGTTCAAGGGGGTGGATTGTAGAACAGAGCATAGTGTTAAGTGATGGGGGCAGAGAGGGAAAGAGAAGGGAGAAGTACACAATAGAGTAGAAAGTCACATACTTCTTTTATTTTAGATGATCTTTTTAAAAAGAGAGTTGCCCTTTTATAGAAGAGGAATGCAATACAAAAATCTCCTTACACCTTTTTCTCTAGATTACGACAGACATGGAGAAAAAATCTTTATGCGAACCAAAGTCCATTAAAAAAAAAGGTTCCAAGGTCTAATCCAAAATCCCGTTGGTTTAGTTGAGAGATGTCTCCAAAAAAAGTCTATAAGTCAAAGTCACCCCAATTGAATTATTCTCTAAAATTAAAGTAAGAATTACCTAACAAAAGCCTATTCTTATGCTATATACACAAGTGACACACAAGTCGAAAAGCTTGCTCTATGTTGTATACATAAGTGGTGTACAATGCTACTACTCTTACTCTCATTATTATTGTTACATGTTTATAGTATATGAAAGAAAAGATAAAAAAGTGAACTTTTAGGTAGGGTAATTATATAAAAGCCCCCAAGAGCCCCCCCCCAACCTACACGCCCCCTATCGAAATTCCTTATTTGTAAATAGGTGGGTGAATGTTTTATTATTTAAAGGAAAACCCCTTACTTTTGCAATGTTTGAGGACAAGTTTGTGGCTAGACTATATAAATATTTGTATATATGGGCTATTTTTTGACTTTTTGAGCCAAAAAAGATAGTCCCATCACAAAAACCTTTAAAAAAAAAAGCTTTGAGCTAAAAATTTGCCCTGAGTTTTACCTTGGCTATAGGATTAGTCAAGAGTGTCAATTAAGAGATGAAGCTAAAATTAGTAGCTCCCATTCATCTTTGTCTGTTTTAGTTCTTCTATTATTGTTCTTTACTTTTCCTATAGCTTCTCTTTTGCCATCTTTCCTTCTTGTTTCATGACCCATTAATAACATGCATGTTTTACACACTTCGTTTATGGATCCTTGCTGTAAATTGTTAGGCAAGACACGACATGATTTATAGTATTTAGTGGAGAATGAAATAGGTTGTGTAACTTGCTATTTGATGTACACATTATGGGGAGAAGTCCGTGCTTAAAGAGTTTCGTATATGTATTGCTAAGAAATGTATGGAACATCAACAAAATGGAACCATTAAGAGAAAAGATATGACTCATATGGCGAGGACATTATATCGTGAAAGCATAGACTATGCTAAACCCACACATCCAATTGATGCATTGTAAATAGTGTGAGACTTGGAATGATAGGAAACCTTTTGTAGCATATTGGTATGTTCTTGGATGCTTTGCTTATGCCCTTGTTCCTAAAAAACAACATAGAAAGTTGGATGACAAGGCCATCAAATGTATTTTTATGAGGTACAAAAATGGAAGTAGAGGGCCTCGACTTTATGGTTCTACTATGAAGAAATTGATAGTGAGTAAAGATGTGATTTTTGTTGAAAATGTAGTTCAACTCTTTTTCTTATGTATAAAAGGTGAAAGATTGTGTCCACTCAAGATGTATTTGATACTTTCCTTTAGGTTTTTTGTACCAAAAGAATTCTAAATCAAAAACTTCTTCAAAATCCACACAATCTCATATGTAGTTGTAGGTGTTTCCCATTAATAAATTTTTTAATAGAGTGGCTTGGGATTAGGTAGTGCTTGAAGAGAGAAGCTATTGAAATGTCAATATAGTTTCCTAAAGAGGCTTTGTGGACTAATAGAGGTAGCACGTTGATTCCTTCTTTTCCTAGCAAGACAAGTGCTTCATTTTTTGAAGAGACCATGCTCATATTGCTTTTGTATGTGGTTACGACATACTAGTCTCATTTATAAAAACAAAGAATTGTGTTGATTGGATGCATGCCATGCAAGATGAATTATATGATTCGGTTTAGATCCCCCAAGTAACATACCATTGGTGCTAGGTGGGTCTACAACTTAGAAAGGAAAGTAGATGGTAGCATTGATTGTCACAAGGCTCATCTTGTTGCAAAGGGTTATGCTTAGTAGATTGTAGCAAAAAATAGATTGTAGTGTTGATCTCTTATCACATTCTCTTGGATGAACTTTACGAACAAAATATTCATCAATTAGAGATCAACTTAACTTTTCTTGATTTATGGTGACTTGCATGAGGAGGTATACATTTCATAGTCTCTTGGTTTTATTGTTATGCCATGATTGTTTACAATAAGTCAACTAAGTGTTTACTCCATATGGGAAAAGTTCAAAAGTTTTCTTTTGGTCACAAATTCATGGTTTGCTACTCTCATTGATTTTGAGAGATTACAATTTTACACTCCACTTTTGAGATCTTAGAGTTTAGTTTGCTACACTATTACTTGAGCACGTAGTTTACACAACAAAAGGATGACATTGTTATGCAACAATTGAAGTACATTTGGAGTTCCCCAAGAAGATTTGGTCTTGACGCATGTAAGCTTACGACTAATCCTATAGAACCTAGCTTATAGCTTACTCTTCAAGATAAGTTTGCACCACCAATGTACTTTTTTGTATTTCTTATATGTCTTGGCACTCTATGAAGAGTGCAATATATTTTATTGATGCAACACTCTCAATATAGAGAGAGATTTGCATGGTTTATGATGTGTCAAGCATAGTGTTAAAAACACGCGTGGTTTCACTCACAAAACTACAATGTAAAGATTAGCTGGCTCATACAAGTTGCACAACAATACTTTACACAATAGAAGTATTCTACACCCAAGTTTATTTCATGTTATACTCTATACCCTAGGGGTTCTTCACACCCAAGAGTGATTTACACTTGTCAATAATGGGTTAAGCATTGCCTCAAAAAAGCTTGTGAGTGAAGCATACTAATGTGAAGGTGGATAAATTTATCATATATGGTACAAGCCTTGACAAGGGGTGGCTACAAGTGACCACCATGACACGACGAATTTGCTTTACTTGCAATGCAGCAAGCAAGCCGCTCCATGTGGTAGCGTTGTGATGCCACTGACCATTGTCATAGGCCATGTGGGAGTCGAGTGCAAGGGCAGGTAGTAGCATCATATGGGTAATTAAATGCATGTCACATCCATCCAAAGGTGAGAAGAGAGAATTCATTTGGAAATTGATATTGTGCCTACTTGTAGTAAGAATCACTCTTCTCAATGGAGTCCATACCAAGGACTTCTTCACCGGAAGTGGTTAGAAGTTCACAAATGAGAAAAGTGTCTTGAAGGTTGTGAGTGGTGAGATCTTCTTATTTGGCCCAAAGGGAGGAGGATGGTGCAGCAGTCGAGGGACTCTCTCTCTCTCTCTCTCTCTCTCTCTCTCTCTCTCTCTCTCGTGTTTCATTAACTGATGATTCTACCAGTTCTATGTCACTTTTCCATAAGATTGGCATGAGTGTTGAGAGTAGATTGGAAAGCTGAAAAGAAGAAGGGAAAGGTGTTCTGTACTCTACCATACCCTCGGAAGCTCCAACCCACAATCTACTAACTGAGCGCTCTCTCTCTCTCTCTCTCTCTCTCTCTCTCTCTCTCATATCAGGGTCAGACATCACATTAAGATAATCAAATACTTAAAAAGCAGAGTGTTAGTACATTATGTAGCCTGGTAACATTAGGTGCTGCAGGTGGCTCCTTCAACCACCTCCACCACAGTGCTGGTAGAACTCTCTCTCTCTCTCTCTCTCTCTGCGTATTAAGCTATCTTAATCACTTAAGTAAATTTTGCCACTGCCTCTCCCTCTTTCTGAGGTTGTTGTAACAACCGTAATTTCCCCCTTTTATATCCACATTCCCTCCCAAAAGTTGCATTACATCTGCATCAGTAACCTTGTTAGAGCTGCAGATAGCTCTTAATCTGCTCCCAAACCATGGCACGCATCAGCAATTATGTGATTCAGTATATCAACTTTCTCACACTGGTAAGCAGCTTCGCCCCCTCCCCATTAATCAAATAATGGCTACGATTGTGAGGTTAATGTCTACTGTATCTGTGTTACTCATACCGTTCATCTTGAGATTAGTGTGAGCAAATCTGTATGAGACCAATGCTGCTGTTCTAATTTTTTTGTGCTGCAAATGTGCAGCTCCTGTCATTGGCTGTGCTGGGCCTGGGTGCATATCTGGCTATCAGGTCACACAGCAGTGACTGCATGAAGTTCTTGATAATCCCTGTGCTGGCTGCTGGTGGATTCATATTCCTCATGTAATCACACCCCCCCAATCCATCAGATTACTAATCTAGACCAGTCGTTCATTTGCAGTAATGACATCAATTAATCATGCCAATTATCCAAACTAATCATGCTACGCTTATCATTCATTTGCAGTAACAGCAGTCACATTAAGTACTCTGCTGCAGCTCCAGTGTCTTTTGTAGCAATAATCAGCTGCCCAAAATAATTATCTGAACTTTTTATCACTCATTTGCAGTAACAGCAGCAGTCCTTTCTGTACGATGAAAATTTTCTTGTCTAGCATACTCATCACTACGAATAATCTGCAGATCTTTTGTGGGTTTTGTTGGAGCATGGAGAGATATACCCATCCTGCTGTGGATTGTATCCTTGTTTACCAGATCAGAAGTGGTCTCATATCAATTTGTTTCCGCATTCAGTCAGAAGAGAGTTAAAATCCTTAACGAGATGACTGGCAGTACCTAATCCTCATGTTCTTTCTTCTGGCGGCCATGGCAGCGTTCACAGTGTTTGCGTAGGTTCTACTAGTACTACAGTGTGGATTAAAGCAAGCAGATCAATAAGGGTTGCTTGATTAGCGTTTCTTTTTATAGAATGGATTGATAAGCACTTAATTATGCTCTATATAAGCTACCGCATGCTTTGAGTGATCACAATCTTTGCTGGAATTGGGAGCAATGAAAGGGTCTGATAATCAAAGTAATTAATCGAGTTGATTGGTTAATGGCAGGTTTGTGGTCACTAATGGCGGGGCGGGACGCGCAGTGAGCGGCCAGGGGTAAGGCTTAAGGCCAGTTAATCCATTAAATGAAAAAATATGTATTATGTATTATTACTGTCCCAAAAAAGAAACTTCATGAGAATACCCTTCAAGTAACTGCAGCCACTGCAGCTTTTCTCATCCCCCCTTTTCCTTTCCCCATTCAATGGAATTTTGACTCAATTTGAATTTGAATTTGAATTTGCATCTGCATTGAATTGCGTGGCATGCATCCCCTTCTACACTATATAGTGTTAAGTTAACATAACATGCCCTCTATTGTTCGCGTTGCCCTTTTTAGTTAGGGCACATGCTTTTACAATGGTACTGTGGCATGGGCGAGTCCTCCTCTGTATAGATGTGTAACCTTTTCGCAATTATAAAAGCAAATCCAACTTGACTCGAATCGAGTTGAATTGAATTGCATACACCCACTTCTATGCTCTCTTTCAACATTGCTGTTTCTTCGCGCATCTGCTAGTACAATGGTACTCTAGCATGGTGAGTTGTTAGCTTTTGGGTTCCTCCAATCATCAAGAGGCCTACTTTTCAAGTCTTCTCCTTCCCTTATCTGTGGAAAACTAGCCTTTGCTTTTGGGAATTAAGGTAGTCTTGGCTTCAGGCGAACGAAGAAAAAGAAACAAAAGGGCAATGTTCTAGTGCATCCCCATGCACGCTTGCATTTTTATAGTATGTGGTGCACTAGTTGCCCAAAATGGGCGCGTTTCTTGGAGGCACAACAAATGAGTATATATCTCATGGTCTATACACAACATGCACCTTGCCACATCATATTATAGCCCTCCTCCTTCAACAAACCCTACAATGGGATGCATGGGCAACTTATGGGTAGGGAATCTCCTTATGTCGAGAAGAATAAATCCACCTCTTTTGAAAAGAATAGAGAAAATGAGCATTGTTTCAATAAATGTGGTTGATGAAGTATATCTAAGCTTAGCCCTAAGAGGGGGGGACTGCATAATAGAAGAAGGGCTACATTGGTCTTTCAACACATTGATGGGGGTAGCCCTTCGTTCAGTGTGTGTAACCGCCCTTAATTTTCCCATTCATTCCTTCATCCCCTTTACTCCTAGTTAACGTGGTTAAACATTTATTCTTGAGGGTTTGAACTAGTGAGAGGACCCATCAAATTGTTCAAAGCTCTTTGAAGCACTTTTGCTCATCCAAATATGTTGAAGAAGTATTTGATGGACAAATGAGATGTTGAATTGGTTGGAATGTCTCTTTCTTTTTCATTACTTTACATGTATGCATATATGTGTCCCTAAATTGAATTTTCCAAGCTAGATGAATCTTTGAAACATCTCTAACAAGTGCAAAGGTAGTAGATTTTTTTGTTATTCAATTTTCTCAATCGATCTTTCTTTTATTCTTGTAGATACAAAGAATATAAACTCAGTGACTATTCTCATTGGCTACGCACGGAGGTAAGTTTGTGTTTTAATTTTGTATGCAAAGTCACAATTTAGGCATCCTTTTCAATTTAACAAACTTGGTTCTTAGATATTCACAATCTTTTCCACATGAAAATCTTTCTATTTAAATTCTAAGTTGAGTATAAACTCTATAGGATAAATATGAAAAAATATGTGAATGAAAACTTTGACACACAAGAAGAAAGCGCAAAAGCCATATGGGCACCACAAGTAGTGCCACATAATTTTGTTATGCTTTTGGGTCATTTGAGATGTTGTTCAGGAATGGTCATTGGTGAGCCTTTGGTCTCAACTTTCTATCCCAACATCCCTTGAGTGCATAAACAAGGCCAAAGCCAGCTATGAGACACATGTGTGGAATTCTTGAGCATATGGACAAGGTCAAATCATGAATATGCACAACTTAAGGATATTTGACACATTATAATGACTCTTTCCATTGGTTACTATCACTCTCTTATCAATCTACATCACCTTGCTTCGATGTTTAACTCCCATGGTTTAATTTTGACATATATATGCTTAGATATGCTAACTACATGTAGTATGGTTCATTGAAGTTTTACCATATATAATGCTTAGGTATGCTAATTACATGTAGTATGGTTCATTGAAGTTTTGAGATAAAATTTGTGATATGCTAACTATATATAGATTTTTGAGACACACTAATCACATGTGGTGCAATTATTTCAACATGATCCTAAGAATTAACTTTGATCGCATTAAACAATATTTGCTTATTGATATATTTTACAGTTCAACCATGTGAGAAATTGGAAGCATTTGAAGAGCTGCTTCGTGAAAACAAAGTATTGCAACAATTTGATCAAAAAATACAAGGCAAGAATGTTTGCTTGATAAAAGCTTGCACGTTTACCAAAATTTAAAGTACTTGACATATTTTTATGGATGCTAAGTAGATTTAGATCTATGACAATGCTATGCTTGATGGCATTTGACCCCCTTTCTTTGTGCAGACACTAAAGCAATACAAGAAGGTAGATTTGACATCAATCCAAACTGGTTGTTGCATACCTCCTTCTGAGTAATGCTTGAACCCTATCAATGTTAACACATAAATATATTTCCCAAATCCTCTTCCATGGCAACTTGAAATGAATTCTTACTAAACATGGTTTTTATGCTCTAGGTGTGGCTATCTTGCTCGTAACACTTCATATTATGATACTTCATTGCACTCAAAGAGCTCTAACCATGATTGCAAAATTTATGAGAACTCACTTTCCACTCGATGCTATGATTGTGACTCATGCAAGTAGGTTCATGCATATTTGATATGTTTTATTCATTATCTCATTTCATAGTTGTTTGCTAATAATTGCTTCACTTGTGTGTGCTAAATATAGGGCTGGAGTTGCACACTATATACAAAAGAAGTGGAGGTTTGTTGCCATTATCAATATAGCAGCTTTTGCATTCTTGGTACCTCTCTCTCTCTCTCTCTCTTTCTCTCTCTCTCTCTCTCTCTTTACAATGTATCATTTTGTATGCATATATGCATGCAATGTTCTATATGTGCATTGCATAAGAATGAATTTGTGTGCATGTCTTGGGATTGTCACTTTTTTATATGTGTCTCTTATCACGTAAGTCAACTAGTGAGATACTATCTATTTATGTGACCCATAACATATAGGGGATGCATTGATGTATAATCCTCTATATAAGGGATTATTAAATATAAGGAGGAAAAAAAAGTACATATGGAGACTCTTTAGTTAAGAGCTAACTTCTTACATTGGTGGTAGGGGTTTGAATGTTTTTGATAGGGATGTTTTGAAGTAGCGATTTCCTTGAGGTACACACACATTTACATGTAAATGAATTGTATGAATGTATGCATGTATTGCAATAATGACACAAACCCATGCACAAGTGTGTTGCACACATGTAGATGTTCAACTCATGCACAAACATTATCATAAGACTTTTTTTTTTGTTTACTTATGCAAGTTTCCATCCTAAACATTGGCCAATCAATATTTTTTATCTATATTAAGAGGGTTTCCAATAAGATTCGATTGAGTTGTCATTACCCGTCTTTTGCTTAAGTGAACCTTATTTTTCTAATTACAAGTGAATGATGAATTAAGCATCTCTACAACCAAACAACTCAACTTACTATCTGAAAAAAAGGAGTTCACAAAATGTGTCCAATATTTTCAAATTTCCATGTCCAAACATCCTTTTCTTAGAGGAGAGACATGAAATGGGGTAAAGGAGTTTGAACCTACTAGAGATTGGAGATGTGAGGGTGTATAGATCAAGGCCTCTCAATGATAGAGTATCTAGCTTCCATGTACCAATGTGTACCTCTTATTTCTCAACCTTTAAATTGATGGGAAGTGCATTTCTTATACATAAGAAGCTCAAAGTTGCAGATCCATACTTTGCACAATAGTCTATTCATAGAATGCCATAGGTTAATGCTGTTGGGAAGCTCAAATATGTTTTGAGACTTTGCAATAAATAGCTTTGTTTGACTTTATGTCTAACCTTACAATAAGCACACATGCTTATAGTCTACCCAAGTGTTCAAAAGCCAAGAGTTGAGTCGACAAGGGCTATAGTATGCTTGAAAGGGCATTAGGATGGCAATAGCTCAAAGACTTTCGCATTACATTTTGTATCTCAAAGACTTTCGCATACATGTACATAGTCAAATGCAACCATTGTGCTCACACATGCACATGCACAAGGCACATGTGTGCATGCATATACATACATTAATACTTGCATGAATACACATATATACTCATTGTAAAAGTGTCTTATCCATTCCCAATAATAGGCACATGCTTGCTTACAACATGTGTGCTCTTGTGCATGTGCATGCACATGTGTGCACATGCACATGCGCACACGCATGCGCACGCATGCACACACACACGCACACACACACTACATGCATATATGCATGCACACATGTTCCTCTACTCTCACACATTTTGTGTGTTGTTTGCACACATGCATATGTGTGTGCATGTGTACGAGCTCTCCTATTTTATGCAAATGTCAATAAAGTCTCATGCTAAACCTTCTAAAGTATCTATTCATTTCATTGAACAGATTCTACTTTATTGTGTGGGGTGTTGTGCAAGACGAAATGCCCAATATAGAAGCTATGACAAAACATGGGACTAAGCTAATGATATATCAATGTGAAAATTTTTCATGTCAGACATCAAGTTGTGAGGTCCCATTTCATTCTTTTATAGATCCAAGATTTTTTGACATTTTTTTACACTTTGGGAGAATTTTGCATTGTTTATAAAAGATTTAATGGTGCATGGCATAGATTGTACATTATCATTTTTAATGGATTATAGGTGTGACATCTTTTATGGACAATAGTTCCATTCCCTAAAATTCAAAGAGTTCCATTGGCATATAGATCCTTTATGGATGATTTGTAATGTTGCCATGTCATCTTGAAGTCAAAATCTTTCATGGTGGTTATGCGATGTATTCTTTATTTGTTGACGTGTAATTATGCATAATTGATATCTTAGAAATAGGAACAACGTTGTGGTTTTTTAATTAGATCTATTAGGTATCAAGTTCTTGTAATTATAGTGGTTAGCGCATTGATGTCTAGGAACACACATATTTTTTATATTTCCCTTATATCTATATTTTTTTTCTTTTGGACAATCACCTCTCCCTCTTGGTGATTATGTTTTGATGTTTTAGTAATGGCATGACTTGTATGAAGGCATATTCTTTTTTATAGTTGTTTAACTTCAAGACGAATGGCTTTAGAATTCAAGTTTCTTTTTTAATGGGTCAATATTGAAAAGTGTATTGATAATAGGACATTAATGTAGTCTAGGGATTCCCAATACCCACATTGAAAGTCTGTTAATATAGTCCATGGATTTCCACTATCCATATCGATAATCGATTATGCTTTATGAAATCTTCAAATGCTTGTTTTTCAATCAATATTTTCCATCCAGAATCAACATAAAATGTTCTAGGGTTAACTTGATTTTAAAAGTGGTTATATTATAGGGCCATCACATATGAACTTTCCATTGATTCAATACCAAATTGATTATAATATAACACTCTAAAGTGATAATTCACAAGTGTGTCGATATTTCTATGGATTTTTAAAGTTAGTTAGCCTACTATCATGAATTTACAAAGCTTTAACATCTTGTCAAGCCATGATTAATCAATTCTACATCTCATCATACAAATAAGACAATAGAATAGGAAAAACTTAGAAAAGTAGCAAATCATGCCAAATTTCCTTGAGTAGTACCCCTTCTTGCCAACTGCATTGATAGTTGTGAAATCATGTGCCAATTAGGTACATGGAGCTTCCTTACCTCGCTTCCATTATACCCTAAGATCATCCATAAATGCACCACCATAGCCATGAGGGAGACAATAAAAATATGAATTATCCCACTTTTCTAACCATGTAGTTTTGGCCCAATAATGTTCTATTGTTGCACCATGTGACTAATTTGGTACATTTGTGAGGTAGAATCTATACTATTAGTTAAGGAGAGGTGGGGGATGGGTGCCATGTGGCAGCCCCCCACCTCCCCCACAAAAAGAAAAGAAGAACGCAAGGGCGGGTGCCACGCGTCCAGCACTTGCCCCGCCCGCAAAAATCGTGCCTGCCCCGCGGAGCACCTAGTACTAATTAGCTAATGAAGAGCACAAAATCTCTAGAATACTATGGAAACTAAGTAAGGTTACCAAAATCTTATTGTGACCCCTTTCATCATTAAAAACCTAGCATGCTAAGTGGGTTTCTTGTTAGTGATTGAATCAATAGTGGTGACACAATAAGGATATATGATGACCACAAAATATGAAATGGAGCTCAGAGAAGGAAATCATTATATTGCAAACCCTATTATCTAGCATCAAATTGATAGCAAATTACAAATTTTGAGTATAGCTCAACTTGGCAAATATTTTAGCAATCTATTTGGGGACAACAAAACTACAAGCTTTTAATTTAGAACTTTTCTAGAGTTTGCAAAAAAATCACTGGATCCCCAACCCAAACCACAAATCCCCCCACCCCCTGCCCCACCATCACACAAATTGTAAGGGGGGATAGTGGTTTGCTAGCAAGATTTGGTTTCTCATTGCTTTAACATGGACATAATGCAATGATGATTTTATATTCTTTTGTGGATAAGACATATTCCCACCAACATGGAAATCATTTGCATCACATGACTCATTTATTGCCTAGGTGAGGCCTAGGTACCTTAGAATGAGAGAAAGTAATTGTGTATACTTTATGACTTTTAGGGATACATAGATACTAAACAATCAAATGTTTTTTGAGGTCAACTTGGCAAAGCATGCATTGTTTTTCACTCTTGCAACAAATGACATACATGTAGTCATGTAATTGCAAGGTCTACTATGTCCCCACTACGACACAACTACATAAATATTGATGGTGCATGTTGGTTTTGATTGCAATAATGTGTGGCAAAATGTTTAGTCTACCATGCCAATAGGAGCACTTGGAAAATGAGAAAGCTTGTGCATATTTCCTCTAGTAAGTAAGAGAGTGTGCAAATATTTATGGAAAGGCACCTTAGATATCCACTCTCTTAATGGTCAGTAAGAGACCTACAAGTGTGGAAATAATTATGGAAAGGCACCTTAGATGTCCACTCTCTTAATGGTCAGTAAGAGACCTACAAGTGTGCAAATAATTATGGAAAGGCACCTTAGATATCCACTCTCTTAATGGTCAAGGCACTATGGATTCTATGTCCACCGACTTTCTTGAGGAATTAATCAAATTGACTTCTTTTTCTATTTTTGGGCTTTAGGTAGGTCTTTGATTAGTTTATTACCCCCTCTTAAGAGATTGTTGTGGGTAATGATGCAATTTGCTTACCCTTCCCTTTTGGATATAGAAAGTCTTGTTTACCAAAAGTAGTAACAATTTTGAAATTAGGAAGGCTAATAGATGTCCTTTGAGCATTGTATTTAACGTTACATATCCAGTTGAAGCTTCTTCCAAGTAAGATTTATTTCCCAACATTTTCTCAATTTGTAAGTTAAAGAACATGAGCATTATGCTTTGAGTTTCCAATCTCATTAGTAATTTTATGCTTTGCTAAGAGTGAGTATAATGTTATCTCATATGGGCTGATTGTTGCATTTGTTGGCACAAGTTTAGGCTATCCAATTTTAGTCCATGCATCATGGGTTAGAATGTTGAGATTAGAGCCTTCATCTATAAGAGAATTTGTGGCATTCTCTCTCTTTTAGTTTGACCCTAAGATAGGTTGGTGGTACTAGCTCTTCATCTTCAAGGTCAATCTATGTGACTTGGACTTTTCTCACAAAAATGTTTAGCTTTATAGATTTGACAACTTTACTAGAGGCTTCTCTGCACTTAGGAAATTCGAATACAAGCGTGTATTTCCACATTTTGAGTGTCTTCATTCCATCTTATTACTCTCCTCTTGCTCCTACTTCTTTCGACATCGAGGTGACACATGCCCAGGTTGAACACAATGGAAGAAGAGGTTTCTTGAGAGATTTCCTCCCTGATTTACATAATTTCTTGACCTTTAACATGTTCAAGCATCAACAGCAAAATAGGCTTAATACTCCATCAGGACTAGATTATCTTTTTCATTGCAAGAGACATAGGGGTTTATATAAAGTTCTTGTTCCACTATGTTGAGATCTCAAGTTCAACATGAGTTGACACTTACATATGTCATGGATGCCCATTTCCATATTCATATCATTGATGTGGTTGGTACTTGCATTGGCATATGCTTCTAGTGATACTTTACAACTAGACATTAGTTAGTCCACTACCTAGGCTATATGATATCTATCTAGTCATCTTGCTAGTTAGCATGTTCACATTATGGACCACTTGCATATTATGTATATTGTACTTTATCTTTATTTGTTTTGTGAGTTGATATGCACGACTAAGTCATGAAAATGCTATCATAGGGCCAAACCCTTCAACATCTAGTTTCATAATACTATGCTACTTATTTCCACTTCTTTCAGTTTTGATAGCTCTAGGGAGATTATCATAACTTTGGGAGGATAGGTACCAAGTACCCCATTTAGGGGCCCAGGTAACCTAGTACTTGAGAAAAGATCACATTGATCCCCCTTACCTGGTAGAATACCCCATCCTAATAGGTTCTTGCAAAGGGAGTGCCATGCCCATCTTGGATGTTGGCTCATAACTATATCTTTAGTCTTGGTAGATTGTTATAGTGGAGAAGAAAAAGGAGAAAAAGGATTAGGTTTTTAGCTTCCTATCTTGTGTGCATTCTTTGTGTGTCTAGTGATTTGCAAGAGCTCAAGCTCCCTCCCTCTCTCCCTACCCTTTCATGGTATCAATGCCTCATCTAGGTGAGGAGCACATGAGTCTATAATGAAGCCTTGCTGCTATTGAGCACACCCATGGAGATCCCTCTGATATGATTGTCGATTGATGATCCATCTTTGTAGTCTTAGAGTTATTGAAGGAGTGCTAAAGACCTTTGTACTATGCATATGCAATTATATTTGCATTTCAGGCACTTTCAACATTTTTTTTGGAGTTAGAGGTTGTTCTTATGCCAATCTGGTAAGGTTCAAGAACTTTGCAAACCTTGTCACTTTACAAACATGCTGTAGGTGTTAGGTGTGGTAGACATGATTTGCAAACTATTAGATTTTACAAGTATTTCTCGGTGTATGATTATGTATTGAGACAAGTATAGGTGACAATTTACCTAAATTAGTAGGTTTATTAATACAATGTTTGAGGGGTTTGATTAGATTGTTGGTGATAAGTTTGACAAGTATAATTGCCATGCTTGGAAGTTCACACTCATTGATTTCCTTATAGGCAAAGGTTATTAGGATTACATTGAAGGAGATAATGCGAAGGCCTTAGAGGTAATAGAGGAAAATACCAAGCTTGAGTAGACAAATGTATTTAAGGAATGGAACCAAATGCTTGAAAAGTTATCAGTTTTCCATTAGTGTTTCAAACAACATGATTGGCACAAATAGAATGCAAGAAGTCGAGCATAAGCAGGGAATACTTTGGTCAAGTTGTTTGGTACAAATACTAAAGCCAGAAAGTTATAGTTGAAGTTTGAGTTCGACAATATCAAGTGTGGCAATCTGTCTATCAATGACTATGTATTGAAGATTAAGAGCATGTCCAAAGCTCTTGGATCTATTAAAGTGCATGTTGATGATGATGATGATGATGATATATGGCTACATGTTTGGATAGTTTGGGCAAGAAGTACAACCAGTTCCAAACGCCCAACTTGTGTCTTACTACATCCTTGTCCTTGTCAGAAAGGAAGAATAGTTTAGAGCATGTGCTTTACTCCAACACAAGTAGAGATGGAGATTGTAGTAGTAGAGATCAAAGTGGTGGGAGTTATGGGTAAAATCAAGGGTAATCTCACGATTCACATGAGAAATCATATACAAGTGGTAGAGGCCAATCTCAAGACAAGGGAGCCATAGAGGAAGTGGCAACAAATAGAATGCATCTTATGATGATAGAAAATGCTATAATTGTTGTAAGAAAGGTCATATTGTATATGAATGTTCAGTAAAGAGAAGAGGTCAAAATAATAGAAATGGGAGAAGATAACATAACAATTATGTATTTACTAGTAATCACGTTGATAATGAGATGTTATTTGTTATAAAACACATCATGATGAATGCAATGAATGTAGATGCATCAAGAGACTAATGATGTATGGTATGTGGATTTATGTGCCTCTAACCTTATGATGTCTCATGGAGAATGATTTAGAGAAATCTAAAATCATGAAATGCTAGTTTTGTGGAAATTAGTGACAATATAATGTATCCTATTGCTCAAGTTGGAAGTGCCCAATTATATATGCAACATGGAAACATTGTGTTTGATTTATGTAGTGCATGTGTCTAGCATCACAAAGAATTCAATTTTTATTGGGAAAATGGTTGAGCAAGGATTACAAGTAAAGTTCAATAATCAGGATGCTTTGTAGAAGATTTCAAGAATAGATGTAAGCTAGTTGTAAAATGCAAGTAGGAGAGAATAATATTTACCTTGGTTGTCAATATACTTGAGTTGAAGACTACTATGTTTGCACAAGGTGTAGGAGTTGTGGCTAATATTGACATTTGGCACAAACATATTGGTCGTGTAGATGTGGTAGTTGAAAAATATGCAATATGTGAAATTGTAAAAGGCTTACCTAGGTTCAAAGTGGTGGCTGAAATGCAAAAAGACTATGAAGCATACCAATATGGAAAACAAAAAATGGATGCATTTCCTCATGATAAACATGTAAGCATGCATTTCTTTGATATTTTACATTTAGATGTGTAGGGTCCTACAAATACTACAGCAATGGTTAGATGTAAGTATTGTATGACCTTTATTGATGATTGTACATATAAGGTATTCATGTATTTCATGAAGGAGAAAAGTGAGGTGTTCTCTCACTTTCAAAATTGTCAAAATATGATTGAGAAGAAAAAAATAGATGGTTAGATTATATGCTTGAGGTCAGATGGAGGTGAAGAATACCTCTCCAATGAATTCAATTTTATTTTGAAATAGCATAGAATTCAGAGGAAGTTACATGCAGGTGTACTTTGCAACAACATAGTATTATTGAAAGAAAGAACATGAACATTGTAGAAATTGTAAGAGTCTTGATGGCTAAAAAGAACATGCCTCATTGTTATTGGTTTGGAGTTATCTCTATAGTTGTGTATATTATGAACATGACTCCAATTATTGTAATGGATAATGTGACACTAAAGGAGAAGTTTGTTGACAAGAAACCAAATTTGTCACATATTAAATTGTTTGGATGCATTGCATATGTACATGGGTTTGATGAGCTAATAAAGAAGTTGGAATCAAAAGCTAAAAGTGTGCATTTTTTGGCAATTCCCTCAAGTAAAAGGGTTGCGAGTGTTATAATTCCATTTACATGCAAGATATGGGTAGTAGAGATGTGGTATTCGATGAGATAAGCAATTGGTATACTACTAGAAAACAAATTGTTGTAGATGATATAAAAGAAAAAATGTGGATCTACACTCACATATAGTGAGTAGGCCAAAAGAGTCTACTTCTAGTAGGTCTATTAAGAGACCATGAAGTGGCAAGTGACATGCAAATAGCACTCCTACAAGTGAAAAAAATATATCGCAAAAGGGAAAAGTAAAAGTGGTTGAGCCACTTGGTGTGTTAGATATTTCTACATACTATTCACATGTAGATTGTGAGTTTAATGGCTTAGATTAGAGTAGGATGAGGAGTTTGGGATTGCCATTGTCTATACACTTGGTGCAAGGAAAGCTAGTATTGATGCAAAGGGATCACATAGTACTCTTCAAATGCATAGGCCAACTAGAGAAAGTATTCCTACACAGGTTGACATATAATGGCTATTTTTCTGACCATTATGCATATATGAAAAATGTTATAAAACTAGTTGAGTCCCCTTGTTTTGAGGAAGCTATTGGTCATGTGCATTGGGAGAAAGCCATGAATGAAGAAATGGTTGCATTTGATGTACATTAAACTTGGGATTTTGTGCTATAGGATACAAGTGGATTTACAAAAGTAAAATGTAACACACTTGGAAGTGTGAGTAAGTATAAAGGAAGACTATTGCCAAAGGTTATGCACAGACTAATGGGATTGATTATCAGGAGACATTTTCTTCGGTGGCAAAGATGGAAACTGTTAGAGCTATCATTACAGTGGTTGCACCAAAAAGTTGGGTCTTGCATTATGAGAGCATGGGTCACCCCAATTATGTATGTAGACTACACAAAGCCTTGTATGGGCTGAAATAGGCACCAAGAGCCTAGCATAACAAGATAGCATAGTATCTTGTCTTTATTGGTTTTCAAGTTCTAAATGCAAATCACTTACTTTATGTGCATCAGAGTGATAGGGGTATTGTTATGTTTACCTTGTATGGACGATTTTATTATTGGGGTGAAAATGTGCAAGAGGTGAAGCATGTGGAGCCTTTTCAAGTAGAATTTGACATGAAAGATTTAGAAGAGCTGAAGAGTTGAAGTACTTTCTTGGTATTGAGGTGATTAAGACATATAAGGGGATATGGATGTCACAATGGCAATACATCTTAGATATGATGTGAAGCTAAATGTTGATGTGGGTGAGATATTGGAGGATCCCACAATGTATAGGAAGTGGTGGAAAGTTTTATCTCACTACTATCACTAGGCCAGATTGTAACAACACAATTGATTTGGAGAGTTGATTTATGTAGGTGCCTCACAAGCCTCATTTGGATAGTGTGAGACATACCTTAAAATTTGACATCCACATTGGATATTATGGTATCTTTTATGAGGTTGATTCAATGATATAATTATTTGGTTGTATTGATGTAGATTGGATAGGCAGTGTGTTTGACAAGTCCATCAATGGCTATGTGTTTTTCTTTTGGGGTTGGGGATATGACTTGGAGAGGTAATAAGAAACAACCCACAATTGAACTATTCGAGTATAGAGGCAGAGTATAGGGGTACTACTATGGCAACATGTGAGGTAGCTTGGCTACAAAAACTACTTAATGATTTGGGGATAGAGATAGATAGGAGAGTTGTCATTTACTATGATAATATGAGCATCATACAAAAGCTACTTGATGATTTGGGGACATAGATAAACATGAGAGTTGTCATTTAATATGACAATATGAGTAGTATATAGTTAGTGGGAGGAACACATTTTTTCATGCATGCATGAAACACATTGAGCTTTGTTACCATTTCATCAGGGAGCAAGTCTTAGTAGGTGACATTGATCTCACACATGTGAACATAGAGGAATAGGTTGCATATATTTTCACCAAGGCCCTAGGAGCAAAAAGGCTTTGATGATTTCAAAGCTACTTGGAGTATAGGCCATGGAGTTGAGTTTAAGGGGTATTATTGAGATATCAATGTTGAATGCTGAAATTACTAGATTTTTTCTTTGATTTTTGTTGATTTTGAGGCCTGAATGGTTGATTTTTGATGGATTTTGAGTGATGTTTAGTTGTTTTGGAAGTGTTTGAGAGTTTTTTGGATGATATTGATTATGTTTTGGAAGCTCATGATGATTCTTAGTAGAAATATGAGGCTATGTGATGTTCTGATAGGTTCTGTTGAGCTTTTGATTGGTTCTGATACCTTCTATTTAGCTTCTACTTTGTTCTGATTTTCTTCTGTATGAAGCATGGATTGATGATTGATTAAGGTTGAGTTCTTTTGAAAGATTATTGAATAGTTTTTGATAGTTTGGAATGGTTTTAGTATGAGTTATGAGGTTTTGATGTTCTTTGATGACCTTCTGTAACCTTCTGTAAAGCCTTTGTTCTTGCTCTGTTTCTGTTCTGTAAATCCTCTGTAGATCTTCTGTAAGTGTTCTGTGGAATGTATGTGTGACTTTGGGAAAGTTTTCTAACTTTTGGAAAGGATGCATCTAAGTTCAAAAGAACTAAAACAAATGGAAGAAGCAGTTGCTGAAGATTGACGTGAAGTGACAATAGTGAGCTATGAAGAGACACTGTAGTGGCTCTGGTGCCCTTTCATACCTCCCATGCCTCTTGGGAGGTGTATCCACGACCTAAGAAGGATTATTGAGAGTGGTTATTGAGTATTGTAGTGAGGAGATAATGTACTATTGATTGAGAGAGAAAGAAAGAGTCAGAGATGGCCAATTCTATCAAAACAATGTATCTATCTATGAGAGATTGAGAGGGAGAAATATGAAGACAATGAAGATGAATACTATGTGATTATTTCCATTAACAAGTGTTGTGTTATTTTTTGTTTCTTGTTCTATTGATGGATTATATGAAGATGTTGAAGATTATGGTTGATTCTATCAAATCCGTGGGAGATATCTACTATGATGTTGCGTGAAGATTTGTTCTTTTCCTTTTTATGGTCCTCTAAAGAATGAAACAAAATCTTGTTGATGTTACGAGATAGATTTTCTTACAGTAGAAACCCCTTTTCCTTGGTGTTCCTCTTGGGGCTCCAATCAATCTCAACATGATGTAACACTCACGTAGTTGGATGACTGCTTTCACATTCATATCACAAGCATATTTGGTACCTGCATCATCATATGCTTCCAATGATACTTTAGGCTAATAGAAATATGTTAACATTTTCCCTCAATCTCAATATGGGCTTTCACATGTCTAGCTCTTAATGTACTCCTAAAGTACTACAAACAATGTTTACCCAATGCCTCAGTAAAAATATCAGCCACTCAGTCATTTGTTTCAATGTGGACAAAGTCAGTTGCTCATTGGCAATTTGTTTCAATGTGGACTTAGTCTATTACTCCTTCCAACACATTCTCTTTGATGAAATGATAATGAACTTCAATGTGTTTTTTCCTTGCATGGAAGATTAGATTGTTGGCCAACATGATCCCGCTTATTTTGTGACAATAGAGTATCACATTATCATCTATATCAATCCCCAAGTCATAAATTAGTAATCTTAGCCATGTTTGCTCATATGTAGCTACTATTTCTATACCATGATATCCTACCTCCATACTTGATAATGCTATGACACTTTGTCTTTTGCTACTTGATTGATCATGAGTATATCTAACAAGAAATAATAACCACTTATAGATCTCATTTCCATAATATCACTAGCCCAATCTGCATTTGTGTATCCAAATAATGTTGGTGTATAATCCTTCCCATATTGAAGATCATATCCAACGGTGGACTTCACATAATGCATGATCCTCCTTAACTACATCCAAGTATATTCTATACGACTTCTACATAAAGCGGTTTATCATCACAACAACATAGCTCAAGTTTGATCTTAGGATTATCAAGTAAATTAGCCTTCCAACCACCTTTTGATACATAGTGACATTATCAATGTAATTTCCATCATCCATGACCTTAGTATCCTAATCAATGGAGTATCAACTTGCTTATAGCATATCATACCATAATTCTAAAGCATGTTTAGAGGATATTGTCTTTGCAAAAACCCCTATACCATTAGGAGTATCAACTACTTCAACGTTTGAGAAATACTTTAATTGTCCCAAATCCTTGTGTCAAACTCGCATAATCCATCCTTCAAGACTACAATCTCTATCTCAATACTTCCTATAACGATGAGATAATCCACATAGATTACCATGGAACCCATTCCTTTCTTTATGTGTTTAACATAGAGTGAATAATTAGCCTTACTTTGCATAAATCCCATACTTGTCAAAGACCTATGAATCATTTTACACCATTCTCTTGGTGCTTTTTTCAAACCATATGTACATACCCAATGTGGGTGCTTTAAATGTACATGACTCTCTATTTGCTCCACATAAACTTCATTATCCAAAATTCAATTTGAGAAAGTATTATTAAAACCCATTTTCCATAAGTTCCATCCATATATGGCTACCAATCCAATTCACCATAATCTTAGCAACTAGATTCAATGTCTCATCATCGTCAAGGTCATAAATGTATGCATAATCCTTAGCAAACAACCTTTCTTTGTAGTGTACCATCACTCTTATACTTGATTTCACATACTCACTTTGGATCCACTTGATTTATTTCCAGGTGGCAACTTCACAGTATTCCAAGCAGTTTTCATTCTTCTCAAGTGCATCCAACTCAATCTCCATTGCTTTTCTCCAATCCTTATTTTAAATAGGCTCTTCAAAACAAGTAGGATTTTTTATGCTAAACATGAGACACCATGCATGCATAATGCATATTTATATAGTATTATATATCAACTATCAGTTGGATGTCTTATCCTTTTTTTGATCTTCTCAATCAGTATGCACTAAATTATTATATATTACTCTTGCATATGGCCATACATACTTCCCCACACTCTAATTCTAGGTGTTCTAACTTCTGGCATCCCATACTCATCATCCACCAATGACTCATCTTTAGAATTATCCACCATGGGATTCTTGCCCTTTTTACAATTTCATCATGACTTGGCCTTCCTACCTAGCCATGTGTTTTTAAGGAGTATTGGTTTGGAGAGCAAGAGGCCAATTCCTTTTTTCTAGCTCAACTTCTTAATCTTCTACCACAAGTTTTTCTAATCTAGGCATGCATGTTTTAGAATAGCTATGCCTTCTTTAATTAGGGAGCAAAGCTCAATTCTTTCAAGCAATCATGGCCCCTATACCTACACATAGTGAGAGTATGAGCTCTCATAAAGAGAGGATTCCATACTTAGTGTTCGATATAGAACCAAAATTGTTGGGCCTCCAACTGGGCCTCCAACAATTGAAACTTTAGACAATAGAGTCATATTCTTTCAAGATTTTCCACTATGTGTGAGACAAGACTACCTCTCACTTAGTCAAATTTTGCTCTAGCTCTGAGTTGGCAAGCATCTATCTCTCAATTCCCATGAAAGAAAGGAAAGCATGGAAGTCTAAAAATTTGTAATTGACCCACCTATCTCATAATTTTGATTGTAGTTTTCTCATTGACAAGAGAAGTAGATAGCCATATGCTCTAAGTGAATGCCTCTCACTCGCAAATCTCTTGATCCACTATTGTGCTTTATTCAACATAGCTAAGGAAAGCTAGGAAAAAAAGGAAAAGAAGGCATCTCCTTCCTAGTCCCTCACTCTCTCACCTTTGTTTCACTCTTAAGAAGACATATGAAGGCAAGAATATGCCTAATTGGTATAGAAGAGGAGAAGAAGAAGAGATGGAGATGAACTAATGTAACACACACACACACACACACACACACACACACACACACACACACACACACACACACACACACACACACACACACACACACACACACACACACACACACACACACACACACACACACACACACACACACACACACACACACACACACACACACACACACACACACACACACACACACACACACACACACACACACACACACACACACACACACACACACACACACACACACACAATGGTGGGAGTAAGAAGATGAAGATAAAGCTTGAACACTCAAAATTCACACACGAGGATGATGCCCTCTATTGATTTTAAACATGAAATATATAGCATTTCTCAAGCCAGTAGCTTTACTCTCTCAAGTTTGATCATCTCTCTTTTACATGCCTATAGCTCTTAAATTTGTGGTAGGAACTTCTCTCATGACAAGTGGACTTTCCTAGGATCATCATGACTTACGAATCTTTTGTGCATTATGAATATACATGTGTGTGACTCCAAGAGATATTGCAAATTGTACTTGAGTAAGCTCAACTCTCAAATTTACAATAATTATTTTTTGCACATTCCACAATTGATTGTAATTAGAGAATAAACCAAAATGGAATTTAAAGAGACACTAAGATCTTAAGCATCTTGAAGAGTTAGTCTACTATTTTTATATGCCTTGACTCAGTCTATTCTTTTATGCTATTTTCATATGTTGGATGCCACGTAGTACTTTTAGTAATTACTGGCTTGTTAAAATATTACTTCCAATAACTCCTAAAATCCTTAGCACTTCACGTATTTTTTCTCCAACAATTGCAATTGTGTTATTATTATTTTTAATGGATTTGATTTTTATTAGTTCTTGATGTCATCTTGAATTCAATTAACATTTGTTCTCTCTTAGATGAGTATTAGTCCCTTTGGAAGAGCAATGGTTTCCATTGATGGGCTCATGACAGTGGAGGTGAGAAATGCATTTTTCCTCAGTAGATGATGGATTTACATGGTGCCATGGTGGATGAGAAGGTTTTGCAAAGGATAATACTATTGTTGATGGCAATACATTTGACTAGTGGATCCTTCCATATTGATCATGATTGTTGTAAAAGAATGAAGGTCTACATGTTGGATATAGAGATGAGAATTTGATGTTCTTCACAAGATTTAGTAATTGCAATTAAAAACCTCACATACAATCACTTGGTATGTGGAGCGCTAGCCTTATTTTGTAAAGGACATATGTTGTTGGATTGGGAAATGGGTCTAACACAAGTCATAACTTCCTAGGTATGTCCCACATTTGAGGACCCAATCTATGTATGTATTAATATGTGAGTGTACATGCTTACATAGGCTAATACATTGTAGAAAGCTTCTATAATTTCTTCTTGTTCAAGATCATCATAATAGGGTGATCTTCATGTGAAATGATAGGAAACATTGTTAAGGAGACAAAGTGTAACATGCCTCAGTCTTATATCAGAAAGATAATTTGATACCACAAATTTGAGTATGTGGGTAGCAATAAGTTTTAATTAAATAATTCTTACTAAAAACATAAGTATACATATATATGCAAACAAAATATTATGGATTTCATTTGTGTGCATAAGAAAATAAATAAATAAATAAATGAATAAATAAAATAATAGATAGTATAAGTAGAACATTCTTAGAAAGTGCTAACCAAGAAGGCCTTAAAAATGAAAGATTATAAACTTGAAAATTGATTTATTACTGCATAATTAGAGACAAAATCATGATAATTTTTTCTACATTAACTTAACCCGTCATAGAGTTTTTTTAAAAATAAGTAGACCTCTTAGAGATTAAGTTACAAAAAAAGAGACTATCTAGTTAAATTTTAATACCTCTAATAGTGTTTTTTGTTGTATGAGAGTAAGATATTCACTTTGGGTTTTATGAATAGATTGCTCTTCAACATTGTTGATTGGATAGGACTAATCATATCTGAATAATCTTGAAA